>NC_079911.1:17389536-17422252 GCF_024868665.1 Triplophysa rosa | reverse complement strand
AGAGACAGAGAGAGAGAGAGAGAGAGAGAGATGTAGGGAAACAGTGCAGTATATTCTTTGTCAGAGGCAGGTCATGAGACCAATACATTATGTATGGTTAAATAAAACACCTAATCTTTGTAGTGGAAAAAGGTTCTGCAGATTAAAAAAATATTCTTTTAAAAACCTTTGACTGAATGGTGTAGTGTTAGATTTGTAAACTTTTAAAGGAACATTGCATTTCAAAATCCATTCCACTGTATTATTTTCTTCAATGGAACACAAGTGTTTCCTAAGAATTTATGGTGACCACAGCTGTCAAGTTTGAATAAAAACACCATAAAAGCATGTGATGAATCTTGTGTGAGGAACAGATCAAAAAATATCACAGCCCTGAAAATCTTTCTCTCAGATCTCGTTCTCCATGTGTCATGTTTGATCACACAACCGACGACGTTTGAGTGTTCGGTCATTTAGAATATTATACATTTTTATTGTGATTAGATAGCGGCTAAAACAAGGATCAAATAAATAGCAAAAATTTGAAAGACAAAAATGAAGAACAATGTAAATCCACAAAAAGATGAGATGTGATTGGGCAGGAACAGTGCGAGGTGACTTCATGTGGTACAGCTTGAGTTCCTGTAACAGTTTAAATCGGAGAGATATTGCCATGAGTCTTTATTAGTGTGTGTGAAGCGCCTGTGCCTCACTGCATGCGGCCAGCGCAGAAGGAGGGGGGGTAAATCAGACTTATGCTCAGCAGCTCCCTGTTGCCCTGGAAACAGGTGCTGAGATTCTTTTGCCGTTTTTTTTCATTTTTCTCCTCGCTATCGATGTCAATGGCACCTCCCACAGGCACCCCTCCCCCCCGACCTGCTGCATACCCCCCAGCCCATATACTGCAGTCATTTAACAATGTCACAGGCTAAAACAACCCCCCCTCTCCTTTCCGCACGCGCTCGCGAGCCATATCGCCCACTGTATCGGGGTCAAACAGCTCTCTGCCATTGATCCTTACGAGGGCTGTCGAATCATGCTTTTCCAGTTGCGGCATCGGTTTGACCCCTAACTAATCTCCGCACAGCCGCCCTGGCAGATTGCGAGGTGGCGTAGCGCTGCCAGCACTGCCCGTCTTTGTGTTTCTATTGGTCGAGCCAAAAGAATACAGACAAAGAGTAATCTGGCTGCTGAAAAGACATCTCGCCCCTCCCCGACGCGATGACAAATGCACAACCTGGTACATCGGGAGCCATGGACTGATGTTTGCTCGCTTGCCGTGCAGATGTGCAGTTTAAAAAACACATTGGAACACTTGTTTGTCTCGGTTCTATTTTGGTTCAAAGCGTAAAATGAGGCACGCACGCAGAAAGATTTCATCTTCTGGCCTTTTTAAGTCAACATTGTTGTTTAGCGGGGCCCTTGCTGCATTCCATTGCAGTGACTTTTCTCTCTAGCCTGAAGAGGAACATTCCTGGGCAGTGGCTGACCGACAATAACAGTCGGCAGCTGAAGGGGGCAGGATCCGAGAGAGAGAGAGATGTTATTTCCACTCTTGTTGATGAGACCGCAGTACAGAAAGAGTGAAAACACGAAGGTGTGCTTCATCTACTGTGTTTTTGTCTTTCAGGTGTGTGGTTCTCAGAGGGTCACAGGTCTGTTCTGGTGGAGAGAAGAGAAAGATAGCAAATGCAATTACACCATGTTATGTGCACAGTTTCGAATGAAGCTTTTAAAGGAAGGATACGTTTCTTTTTGGTAAATTAAATTGCTCTTCTGCTGTTGTTAACATTAAAGAGTACATATTACGAGATAATGTAAATTGCATTTCATGCAGTGTGTAATGTTGCCATGTGTGAATGTAAGCAGTCTGCCAAGTTGTAAAGCCGAAGGTGAATGAATATTGGCTTGGAAAAAAAGGGAGACGACTCTGAATCACGCAAACGAGTCGTGCCCTAGTCCATTCGCGAACCGCCGCGGATTCACGTCACTACATACAGTATAGTCCCCGCCTACGTTTTGCTAGGACTGGCCGCGAAAACTTCACTATTCTCCCCCAAACACTGTAGCTCGTGAGCCTCGTTCGCGGTGGACCAATCACAGCAGACTAGACCATCTGACCAATCAGATCAGAGTAGGGTGGTGGAAAGGATGGGATTAGACGGATGATTCGCCGAACGAACCATTTGAGAGTCAGTCAATAAGTAAGGTAAGAAAAACGGCCTATTATGACAAAATAATAGTGTTTTTACACCTTGTATGTACATAAACTTGTTGTTGGACACTACATAAACCAAATTAGGACCTTAAAAATCAAGGAGTATTTACTCTTTAAAAGGAAACGTTTCCCCGCAAAATTGATGTATTCATCCTCATGTCATTTCAAACCTGACTTTCTTTCTTTTGCAGAACACGAGAGAAGATATTTTGAAGAATGTTGATAATGAAACAACACCGAACCCCCATTGACTTTCATTATATGAACACAAAAAGACATTTCTCAAAATATCTCAAAATATATAAAAGAAAGAGTCACACAGATTTAAAACCACATGGGAGAGAAAAAATGATACATTTTTGGGTGAACTCTCCCTTAACTAAATCATTTTGCTTTTTGGTAGGCTTTTGGAGCTCATAGTAATATGTTTTTTAAAAGACCTACTCGCATAATAGCCAATATAAAGTAAAGGCCCTGAAACAAAACCACTTATTCAAAACACATAATCCAAGATCCCTTACCAGGCAGAATTTATTGTCACCAGACATAAAATAACCAATGTCATATTAGAAATGTGGTGTCACCTAAGGCGCCATGTGTTGTATAAAGCTGGTGGATCATAAGTGGTACCATAACTCATACAGACAGTAAGAGGCACATCAACAGCAGACGCAGCCATTGAAAAGGGCATTCTTTACATTTCTATCTCACCATGCTCTTCCTTATTAAAATGAAAACAGAAACACAAAGATATACCCTCAAACAGATATTTAAGATATCATTAGGACACAACATGACTCTGCCGTTGAGTTTTAGGTTATAGGGTCATGATTGTGGATAATGAGATTGTGGCTCAAAACAACAGGATTGAGCAAGCTTCTCACATTTAAAGTGAGCTGTTGTTCCTCTGGCCTGAGGTGAATCTGTGAATGATGTCCTGCTGAGCACAGGTCACTTCAATACAACACGACACACAACACAACGCAACGCAACGCAACGCAACGCAACGCAACACACAACACAACACAACACAACACAACACAACACAACACAACACAACACAACACAACACAACAGTCTTTGGACAATGGTCAGAAGCTGCAGGTCTGTGAACATTTAAAAAATAGCTTTTCAAGAACAACCAAAAAAACATTTTTACAGAAATGTGCCTGAAGACAGAAGCAGGGCAGTTTTATAACATTTGGAGTGAAATATTATGCATATTTGAAATACAAATTATATTATATTTAAACATGCCTGTCCGTTTAATTCGTCATTTTAATTAGTAATTAACCAGCTGTAAAATTTAAATATGAATGAAAATATTAATTTTAAAATAGCGAAGAGATACAATAACTGGAGTGTGGCGCCATCTCATGGTTAACTAACGAATAGTCACTGAAGGGATAACAACTTATTTTAAATTATTGATCGAACATTGAATACATTTACACACAAACGTGTATCAGAAAAAGTAGAAGTACTGACAAAAAGTAGATTTTGAAAAATATAACATAAACACGAAACGTGAAATAAATGTAACAGTATTGACTGTAATTAAACAGGCTCCAAAATAAACAAATAAACATGAAAATAACAAGAGTATAAAATAGTGGACGAATTTACACAACGTATGCAATAACCGAGCCAAATTCTCTCGGTAAAGACTTCATATGTCTTGGCTCATGAGGATTAATGACGTCATCCTGACGTAGCTATGCGTTCTGGACAGTCTGCGTTCCAATTCATAGCGTTGCTACGCAGTGTTCACCGCTCCATACTCCCTGAGCACGGGAGATCCATTAAAGTGGACTTCGCTGACAATAATCGCTCATTTGAAATGCCCTGCAACCTCATCAAGGAGAGGCAATGGCAGGGTTCCGCAGAGTATAATAACAAAATAAATACTGTAATGAACTCATAAATTTAAAATAAAAAAATATACTTCACGTATCTAATCTATTCATAACGTTTTGTTTAAGTTTGTTTTTCTTTGACTGCTGCAGCTTTGACTATTAATATTTGAAGCTCTAGTTACTGTAACTGTCAGGCAAATGAAAATAAAATTTAATTTAGTCATCTATGTGAAGATGTGTCGTGTCGGTTTCATCTCGTGAGCTTTTTTCCCATGTGCAGCGGTGAACATTCCTGAGGTAACTTAAATAATGCAACACAATGACAAAAGAACGGCTGCTTCTCACCGTCTTTACATTAGTTTATAATAACAGCAATACTCACACGCATATTTTAACTCTATTTTAATTGCAGAATTTATATCGAGTGTGATAACAATGTATAATAACAATGCTTCAAAACGGGATTTAACCGCTAAACAACGTAAAGCAAACTATAGTAATCATTAAAAGCTTTCTTTCACAACGTACATCACGCATATGTGAATTTGGTTGCTTTTATGACTCGTGACGCGGAGCGCAATGGCAGTTGGGTGATTTTCTCTCTCCACTTCCGGCGACCCAAATGGCGGACTAACGAATTCATTCATTCATTTTGAATTCGATCAAAACGTACATTAAAAATGTATCCGTCATGTTTACGTATATGTCTGATATCCTCCTCCCATCCGTTCTGTGATTGGGCGTTCGCAAGGACTCCTGGGTAGGTAACTTCAGTGGAGTCTGCATCAAAGACTGCATCGAGGGCACAAATGAGGAGCTCGCGAGCAGACTTTTGAGCGCTAAAAAGACAAATGGGACACGTTTCGAACTCGTAGACTTGGTGAGAACGCGCAATTTTAGTCCACGAGACCGCAAGTCCACATGAAGTGCGCCATTTGGGACAGGGCCAAGGTTGTTGCTAGAAGGGATACAGCTACAGCCGGAAGTGGTGCAAAATCTCGCCATATAATCACAATAAATTACATTAGCTAACGCCTACACCTACCCCAACCCTAAACCTAACCTTACAATAATAAAAAAATATTAATAAACTGTTTTCAGCGTGACAAAAAGTATGCGGTAATGAAGTGCGCATGCCCAGTGGAGGTAGCTGTTTCCCTTCTAGTTAAAACCGTTGCTTGTCCGTGCAAAAGCGCCTTCTGGCGGTTAAAGTGACAGTCACGTGATGAGAGGTGAGAGATTTGTTAAAAGGATGCGCTGTAAATAAGTTACTATAGAATCAGTTACTACATTAATAACTATTTAAAAAAATCATACAATGTATTTTCTCTAACTGAGATGCGCACTTTTGTATTTCCTTTCAGGTCACACGATGTAGCTTTGTGTATTATCACTTTCACAATCACAATTGTCACTCACAGCTGCTGAACGTCTTCAACACGAGCCGAACAGGTGAGTCGATGTATCAGAATGAGACAAATGTGCAATTTCTGCATCTCTTTGAAATGAAGTCTGTTTGAAATAAGTTACATTCACATCGTTTTCAAAACCAGTTAACTTGATTTTATAGAAACGAAAGTGAAAGGGTTTCAAACACCAGTGAAAACATTACAACAGTGTAACGTATATATAGGGATTAACGTGTGCATTTATACGTTTAAAAGACGTAATGTGGTATTTCGGTTGTGTGTACTCGGTTTCGTTTGTAAGCATTGTAGAACATATAATACAAACATGAAAAGGAAGTATTTTGCGCCATGTACTTCATACCCACCCTTACCAAAAGCAACCAGATTTTATGCGCAGTAAAACCAGTAACCTCACATCTCACCACAATAACCATTTAACCATGGCAGTTGTAGTTAAACTACGGAAGCACAAATGATAATCGACCTGCAAAAGAACTCACTATAAGCTACTTTTACTATAATAAAACCACGGTTCATTTTCCTAACTAACTACACAAAATAGCTGCTTAAAAGTTGAATGCTTCCAGAGATACACATGTTTAAAACAATATTCTAAACAAAAAAACATTTTTAAGTTCCAGTGTGTTGGAAAATAATATGTTTTCAGGCAATTCATTTCTTGTGGCTAATGCCAAGTGCTCACAGTCCTATTGTTCTTTATTTGAAGTATTGTAATGCTGTTTTGGATGTGCTTTAATAAGTATTTGTATGCAGTGGCGGCGCTTGGGGTGAATGACTGGCAATGTAACTAAATGATGTTATATTATGTTACATATTGTACATCCCACCAATGATGAATCCCAATGATATTTTATATAAACACAATCAAGCTGATAACATTCAAAATCAATAAAAAATAAATCAAATGTATTTTTGATTGGCATTTACATTTAGTCATTTAGCAGACGCTTTTATCCAAAGCGATTTACAGATGAGGGAAACAATGGAAGCAATTGGAACAACATAAGGACAACAAAATTCATAAGGGCAATAAAAGAAAACTGGTCTCATATAGCCTGGCATCTTTTATCAAGACTCAGCCTGTGAGTTTGTGGTTGGCTGCCCAGTCGAACTTTTCCAGTAGGCCACTTAGTGTACGAAAATGTGACTTTTGGATAGCAGCGAACTCAATAAAACATCCCTTAAAACAAATCGCATTGACCTGGAAGAGAAGCTCTCCATCTTACCCCAGAGAGCAGCTCAGGTAATGTTAAACGGGATTGTTATGCCCGCCGTGGCAAATCAGCCCGGGTGCTATCTGAGTTTACGTTATAGTTACAGAATTGTAAAACTACAACAGATTAAATGGAGTTCGGGCCTATTGTGAATATTACGTTGTAATATTGTATAATATATAACGTTTTGATTAATCTGCACTTTATGGGAACACGTTGTGGTCTTTGCTGAAATAAGCTCGTTTTATTGCGAATTCTATTTCAATACAAAGAACAGAAGGGTATGGCATTGATTAGTTTGCTTTTTGGTGATAGAAGGAATAATTAGTCTAGTGAATGCAAGTACCCTTAGTGAAAGGACTCGAACCTTGTGCTTGTGGATATGCTATTTTTTCTTAACAGAAATTTGTGAAGTAACGTTAATAACAAAACCATACTGTATGTTCATTGCTTTATTCTGCTTCATTTGCTTTTTCTGTGTTTTATTTTTAGTTCATAAATACGTTTGTTTCGTAGGCTACTTTACACGTTGCATAATGTTTTTAAAAAAAGCATAGGATATAATGTAAGCTTGTTCTAAAATGGTCACAAAATCTTAATTAACAATAACTATAACTATCGTTAAGTGCACCCATGGGAGAAGTGTAGGCTAATGCGCTAAAACAATATTTTGAACAAGCTTTTCTGTATTTATACGGCAAAATTGCATGTTGTGTAGCTTAGGCGTTTATTCATTTAATAATTTTATTAGCCTTCTAAATTGTTAAGCCCCCCCCTTAGCACCCCCAAGAAAAAAGTCCTGGCGCCGCCCCTGTTTGTATGGTTGTTTTCTCTCAATAGAGAACATTGGGGTTTGGCAGTCAGATTTGCGCTACACCGCTAATTTCAGTTTGTGATGACATGGACATGCTTGTTAATGCACATTTCTGTTTTCTTTTGGCTCTAGATGTCCCACAACGACAGCAGTCAGGTTAGGAATTGTCTGAATCAGACAGATAACAATTTGACAACTAAAGCATCAGTAGGGGAGACGTCACAGAAGCCCTCACGGAACGACTCCAGAAACACGAGCACCACACACCAGCGCTCATGTAGTGAATCTGGAGCCGCCGGAGCCACAAACCAACCGCAACGTACTGAACCTGGCGACAGAGGAGCTGCAAACCAGCCTTCACAAAATCAATCTATGGGTGAAGGGTCTGTTCGTAACGCTTCATTAAATGCTACCACTTCAGGGGTCCGAACAGAAGACACATACCCCTTCAGTAATCTCAAGACACTGCAGGCGTGTGACATGAGCCGGCTCTCCTTTATCAGAGAGCATACAGTTCTGATATACGTAAGACTGCATCTTAACATAATGTGAGCTACAGTATGGATATTCATTGTTTAATATTCACAGAGTTCATTTTACTCATTTCGCTACAGACACAATATCTACTTAATAATGGTTTTATTGCACCTCACACTGGGAAAGCCTTTTGGGATGGTCTTCATGTGAAGTTACCGCATTTGTATGTAAGTATTTCAAAATGCATTTTAAATGGCTTGTTCTTCCAAAATTGTATGCCATCATTTGTTGAATTGATTTGTTTGATCTTTTTATTCTGTATCCATTCTTCCCATAGCCACACCCCGCTGGCCACCAGACGTCCCATAAGACTCATCATGTTCCGCTCTCTCGCTGGGGCGTCACCCGTGAAGCGCTGAAACAGCTCACCAGAGGCCATTTCTCTATCGGAGATGTTCAGGTACTGTAATAAAATAAACAAAACTCTGCTTATTAGTCTTGTGCTTACTTAGTATAGCATTATGTTAGCGATGCAAGGATCTGGGGTTTGTCCCAGAAATCACACATACAGATCAAATGTAACAATGCAACTGTGTCTGTCTGTGATGGTGTGATCTGTCTTTTTGTGTGACTCTAGAGTGCGATAATGTCTTACAATTCTGACTACAAAAACAAATGGACCTTTGAAGTGCTTTCTCATTATGCACAGGTCAGTAAATAATACCCGAGTAAAGGTAAATGTGAAAACTACATGGTTGACAGATTTATACTTTTTCTCCACAGAGACTGCAAAAAGAAGACCGTAATCTAGAAACGGTGATCCCTAAAATGGCTAAACTGGCTTGGGAGTTACCTGAACTCATTCGAAAGGTGTGCGCGGATTTGTTTCTTTCCACAAACATTGTCTGATTGTTATATTGCCAAGGGAATAGAATTGTGTGGCCTTGTTTTCAGGCTATAATAATGTCCGAAAACATTTCGGTGATACAAAACTCCTCTTTAATGTAAATCCAGGGCATCCCTCTTCTGAGAAGTCAACAAACCAAGGCCATCACTTTGTCTCAGCAGCAGATAGCGTGTCTGTTAGCCAACGCTTTCTTCTGCACCTTCCCTCACAGAAACAACACTAAACCCGGATCAGAATACGCAACATTCCCAACCATTAATTTCAGCAGGTGGAACATTCTTCACGCTCATATTATAGACTGAAACCACACTACATAGTTTGATATCTTGAAGGTATTAAATATGCTAAATTATATATCTTTTTGGCTGTAGTCTGTTTAGTAACCATCCTAAAGACGCAGCGAAAGAAGCCCAAAAGGCACAGAAACTAAGAGCCATATTCCAATACTTCCACACGGTGACAAATGAAGATCCACATCAGCCGGAAGGTACTGAACTAAACACTTCTAAACCCAAAAATGTGACACACACACATATTTGAAAGAATGAACAAGACACATTCTCTTCAACAGTGTTAAAACCTGATGGATTGGTTACTTTTGAAAGGATTTGCATACCTCAAGAACAGCTACCCAAATGGAAGAAGTGAGTTGAGTTTGTAACGTGGCATATAAACTACAGCGAGTCACACATCAGTCCTCATACGTCTTAATAACTGTGTTTGACTTTAGTGAGAAAAAGCTCTTGAGAAACCTTCACGTCTCTTCAAAAGGGTCCATCGAGGAAGAGGGTTCTGGTTTACTGCAGGTTTGTTATTTCCAGAGCCAGACATTTGAAGTTTTCATTTTAGGACAACTTCAATCTACATTCCCTGGTTTGAAGTGATGGTTCACCCATACATACAAATTCTGTCATTATTTATTTACTCTCATGTGATTGTAAACCTGACTCTTTCTTCAGTGGAACTTTCAAAAGAATATATTTTGAGAAATGTCTCAGTGGTTTTGTGCTCGTACAATGGAAGTCAACGGTGTTCAGTGTTGTTTGGTTATCAACATTCTTCAAAATATCTAAGAAAAGAAAGTCTTACATGATATGAGGGTCATATGAGTCAATGGTGACACAACTTATATTTTTGGGTGAACTGTCCCTTTAAGAGTCGTTTACGCTGAGCTCATTAACTATATAATTTAAAAAATTGTTCTAAATGAAAGAGAATAGTAGAGTCCACACCACAACTATAACAGTAAAGATACAGAGGGATGATATGGTTGGTTAGGATTTTTTCCTGCTGATGAACAATAAAACACTGGACAGCCAACGAGAATTCAACTGAACATAAAGGGGTTACCTTGAAACTGCACTGCGCAAGCTTGGAGTATATTAATCAATTCATCAAAATCGCGTTTGTACGCAGATCGCTAACATAATGTTGTGTTGGACAGGTGGACTTTGCCTGTAAATATATTGGTGGTGGAGTGTTGGGGACAGGACTGGTTCAGGAGGAGATTCTCTTCCTCATGAGTCCTGAACTCATTGTGTCCAGACTCTTCACAGAGAAACTGGATCATAATGAATGCCTCAGAATCACAGGTACATCACAGAAACCACAAAGTTCTTGTTTAAATCGATTTACATTTTGACTTCTTGTTTAAAATGCAAACATTTAAGCTGCATTGACACAGATTTCTGTTGAAAATACATTTCAGTTGATTTATTTAGAATAGAAAAATAATTTTACACAATGGCTGTAATGCTACTGATTGTACATATGATTCAAAACAAACGACTGAAATAGTAAACATGATGTAAGCAACCTGAAATTAAGCAGATTATTAAATGATAAAATATGATTTTTTTACTGTTTTTTTCTTAACAAGTTTCAATGCCTGATTTTTCTTTAGGGGCTCAGATTTACAGCAGTTATTCTGGTTATAGCAGAAGCTTTGAGTGGGCCGGTCCATACCATGACAAAACTAAGCGGTATATATTTATGACAAATACACATATTTTAAACATTGAACATGGCCCTTGCATGACTGTAATTAATTACCCAACATTCTTAGCATTATTTTATTAATAAATAAAATCTTTATTATTACCATTTCACACATTTTAGAATAATATTTAGGTCATTGAATGAAATGACATCAGTTGTATTGTAGTAGTGAAATATGTTTAGTGCCATAATCAAATAATAGGTGCAATTTATTTTTCTTCTACAAAACTGCTTTAAAGGGACAGCTCACCCAAAAATGAAAAATCTTTAATTTACTCACCCTCAGGTTGTTCCAAACCTGTTTAAATTTCTTTGTTATGCTGAACACAAAGGAAGATATTTAGAAGAATGTCAGTAACCAAACAAATCTCATCCCCCATCGACTCCAACAGTATTTATTTATAGTATATTGGGGGATGAGATCTCTTTGGTTACTGACATTTTCCCAAATATCTTTCATAGTGTTTACTAAAACAACAAAATGTACACCGTTTAAACAATGACCGAATTTTCATTTTTGGTTGAACTATCCCTTTAAAGCATTAGATTAAAGCTGTAAAATGGAAATCTTTTTAAGATCATGAGAAATGTGTCAGTGTGTGTCCAAACATTTGTCACGATTCTTTGATTGACAGTGACAAGTGGAGAAGACGTTATCGTCAGATTGTCGCCATTGATGCTCTGGATTTTAAAAACCCAAAGGATCAGTACACCAAAGAAAACATCACTCGTGAGCTCAACAAGGTCAGTTTCCCACCTGCATGATTTGACCGTAAAACATTGATGTTTGCAATCCCCAAAAAATCTAGTACATGAATTCACCTCTTGATCAAAGCCTGTGTCATAAACATTTATTCAGGCTCATACTGTAATTCTTACAGGCATATGTGGGCTTCCGAAGAGATCCTGATATCCCTCCAGGATGTCTTCCAGCCATCGCAACGGGCAACTGGGGCTGTGGTGCCTTCGGTGGTGACCCTAAACTCAAAGGTAAAGACGACAAACAGACATCCCATCTGATCTTTAGATGACTTGTGACAAACACACAGAACAGAACATGTTTGTGTCTTTAAAAGCTCTCATCCAGCTGATGGCCGCTGCAGTGGCTGAGAGAGACATGGCTTACTTCACTTTTGGTAATGACCATGTGGCAAAAGAACTGCAAAACGCGTATAATCATCTGAAGACACACAAAGTGACAGTAGGTATGTAGATTACTCTGTACTGAAGATTGAGGAGAAATTGAAAGCATGAGAAAATACCGAACACTTTCTCTTGCGTGTCAATGCATAGTTTTAAATGACAAGTTTGCAAACAAGCTTTATCAAACGTTATCTGACTGTTTCCTTTAATAGATCAACTGTACAAGGTGCTGATTGACTATTGTGGACACGCTCGTGAACGATCTGACCTCTACGTATTCATCTTTAAGAAGATTGGGGTACAGCCGAGCCAACTGTAAACCTGCTACTAAACATTGGAAATTCATTACACTCGGCACATGAAGAAATAATCAACAGTTCAGCAGTATTAAATGTAGAAAGCTACTGGAGAGATCCAATGTCTTACGAACCCAAATAATGAAGTAATGATAGTAAAAAATCTGCTGTAAGAAAATCTGGAGTCAGTGGTGGTAGAGTAGATGTAAGTACCTTAATCTAAACAGAATTACAATACAGAAAGGCCTGTATACAAATCACATATACTTTTGATGGAAAACTAATTCTACTGTCAAAGTTGTTCTTTCTGCTACATCATATAAACAAAGAGAGAAACTGAAACATTGATGCTTTATTGAATGAAATATCATCATAATAGCTTGGAATAAACACAGTCTTAGGAAAATAAATATCTTAAATCCTGGAGAGATTCCTGCAGCTCAATCTGTTTGTTGTTTATTTAAATTATAATAAAATGATCGTTTCAGTTGCTGATGTCATGTGAAGTTCATGATCATTTGGCACGGAGTGTTTACGGGGCGGAAGAGAGCAATGTAGATGAGGAAGAGGTAATTACTGTACCAAAGGTGGTACTTCCAGATACATTCAATAACAAATGCAAAAAATAGAATAAAAACGCGGGCAAAGACGATTCCTCTTGCGGCAATTTAAAAACTCATGGTTCCATGCGTGCCCCCAAACATCCTCATGCAGTTATTGTCCCATTTCTGAGAGACGTCCCATGGTTTCCTCGACACATTGGTTTGGTTTGTCCTTTAGGTGGATTCAAAAGGAAACCGTGGTAGTATTGACGTTCAAGCTTTATCTCACTTTCACGGCTTCGTTAAAACCATCACCAACATGCTTTAGAGAAACATGTGCATTTACTTATAGATCCGTTACTGTGCCATTATTACTAATTTGCATTATTTAAGCAAATCTGCATAGACTGGCCTGTCTTAAATATAGTGCAAAGCAAACCTGTGCTTTGGTCTCTGTGGGGTTGGAAATTAGATTGATCCACTGTTTCATGAAAAAGGTGATATCTAGCGGTCTACTTGCCCTGAAACGTTGAAAAACAAGGGACGGAGGAATGGAAATGAAGAGAATGAATGCTGGTTAGGACTGGTCCCGGAATGCATCCAGATTGAAGGCTGTCTCCAGAAACCTCTGCAACTCCATGAGATGAGACTGCTTGTTCCCTGTGGCGGGGGCAGCAGCAGGTTCACGGCCAGCGTACCTGAGGAGAACACCACAAACACGTCAAGAACATGCGTGATAATTCAGTGTGACTGCTGTGTCAGGGTGAATCCCGGGAAAACGTACAGATTCATCCTCTACATAAAATACCGAAACCTTTATTCGGCAAAAAGAAAATGAAACGTAATATTAGGATCAATCAAATCTTTTAAATATTTTAACCTCTTTCACTCAAACTCATTACTGGTATGTGAATATTATTATTGCCGTAATCCAGTAACATTTACAGTATACATGATACAAATACGATTTAAATACTTGAATTTGTATTACAATAATGACGATTGCTACATGAAAAATGCAAAACAAATCAAAAGAAAAAAAGAACCTTCATTTTCTTGAAGCATATCTTTACATTTTAATCTGTTCTTTTGGGGTGAGTCATGAGCTGGACATGTACACACATTCACCCTTCAAATAAAAGCATTGTAGCGTTACCAGACGGGCCGAGTGTTGTTGAAGGTTCTGCTGATGCGTGGCTTGACGTAGTCGTAGTAACCTTGATTCTTGTGTTCCTCCTGACACCACATCAGCTGTGCCTGTGGAAACTTCTCCGCCTCTGATTTCACCAGGTCAAATGGGAACGGAGAGAGCTGTGCCATAAACGCATGCGTTAAATAAACACTGCAATGTGTGAGGATGTTTGATAACTTCCTGTTCATATTAAAATAATAACCTTTGAAGTGTATAATATGACCGATTGAATAGAGACCCCAGTAAAGGTGTGTGTGTGTGTGTGTGTGTGTACCTGCTCAATGCGGCTGATAGCCACTTTATCCTCTAGACCTCTGCTCTTTCGTTCTTTGGTGAGGTCATAGTAAACTTTTCCTGTGCAGAAGATGAGACGCTTCACATCTGCTGAATTCTGGGATGCGCTTCTCTCCTCCGGGATCAAGCGTCTGAAGTGTGTGCCTAATTGAACCCAAACACACATCAGATCATTACTACAACATCCTGTTGGAGAGTCACTTCAGATGCAGCACTTGACAATCACCTGGTAAAATGTCCTCAAAGCTTGATTTGGCCTCTGGGTGGCGCAGCAGCGATTTGGGTGTGAATACGATAAGCTAAGACAAGTAGGAAAACAAGATTACAATTTCAAACACTTTCATTCGAATATCTAAGAGTGAGCTTTCAAAGCAGCAACCTAAATGAAAACAGTTTTAAAGTGTTCTCTAGTTAGGCCGCTCATGAGTATTAGGACAGAATTTAAGGACAGGTCACAGAGTTAAATATCTCACAGGTTTTCTGAAGGGCAGAAGGATCTGTCTTCTCAGAACATGGAAGTAGTTTGCAGGAGTGGAGCAGTTCACCACAATCCAGTTACAGTCACAAAGCTGGCGAACAGGAAAGTCCTCTGTGATTTTCTGCAGGAACAAAACGCGTATTAGTGGCAAGCATTGCATACATTGTAATGATACTATTTGAATTTTGAACAAAATATTACCGGGAACACATCAGGGTCATCATTGCACATCTGCAGGAATCTCTCTGGACGAGCGGATGAGTGCTCTGGACCCTGGGAATATTAGTTTAAAAGAAAAGTGTAAGGCAATGTTAGGAGAAACTCCAAAAATAATCTTGTGCATATAGAAAATGAGGACTGTTATTTCAGAACAATTCTCACCATGCCCTCCATGCCGTGAGGCAGCAGGAGGACGATGCCGTTCTGCCGGACCCATTTGGCCTGTCCGGGTGAGATGAACTGATCGATGATACACTGGGCTGTGTTATGAAAGTCTCCAAACTGAGCTTCCCACAACACCAGAGCGTTAGGACTCGCCATAGCAAAACCAAGCTCAAAACCTGCATACACACAAAACCAATCACATGAGCACATGCTAGCACAGTGTCCAGCCCTGAACACAATACACAAAAAAATCACTCCGATGCCTTTTGTACGAGCACATAACTAACGCAAAGTTTAAAAATGAGGGCATGAGAGCTGCTTCTATAGTTTACATTTATTTTCTTATAAATCAATCAATCATATAACTAACAAGTCTTGTACATACATGTATATGGTATACACAAAAAACAAGTTTTTAAAATAAAAATACACAAACACCAAATTTTGTCTAAATAAACAGAAAATATGTGCTAGTGAAAATACCTGTAGGCTAGTACATAAAAGCCGCCTTCTAGGGCTTATTTGTGGATAATTGCAAATAAGGGCAAAAAACAAAACAAAAAGTCTGACCTAAAACCCCATATTCAGACAGGGAGCTGTTACACACGGTGTAAGGAGCCTGATTTGGATCTATGTAGTTCATGGGAATACAGGTCCTCTTGTCCACATTCTGATCGTGTAGCACATGATGCCGATGACTGTGAAGAGAACAAGAAAGATATGAAGAAAAACAAAGTCTTACATATTTGCATACACTAGTGTTAAATATACAATCTGACCTGAAGGTGCCTCTCTCCACATCCTGACCACTGAGACGCACATGAATGCCTTCCATCAGAAGAGAGCCGAAGGCCATGTATTCACCCAGAGCCCAGTCCACCGAGCGGTTCTCCACCATCCCTGCCCTCCCTTTCAGAATACGCGCGAGACCTTAGAAGATTAAAGACAAGGATCAAGTAACAGAGTACTGTACATAACATTAACAGACAGTCATGAAAAAAACTGAATGGGAGAAAGAAGGAAAAACCACAACATAGCTGACATGACTTTAAGGAAGCGAAAAATTCATATAATTTCTTTTAAGATTTTATTGGCGTTTTCAGATGTACTACAGGATTGTGCATTGCAGTGGGACTATGACATGACTATACACTCACCTAAAGGATTATTAGGAACACCATACTAATACGGTGTTTGACCCCCTTTCGCCTTCAGAACTGCCTTAATTCTACGTGGCATTGATTCAACAAGGTGCTGAAAGCATTCTTTAGAAATGTTGGCCCATATTGATAGGATAGCATCTTGCAGTTGATGGAGATTTGTGGGATGCACATCCAGGGCACGAAGCTCCCGTTCCACCACATCCCAAAGATGTTCTATCGGGTTGAGATCTGGTGACTGTGGGGGCCATTCTAGTACAGTGAACTCATTGTCATGTTCAAGAAACCAATTTGAAATGATTCGAGCTTTGTGACATGGTGCATTATCCTGCTGGAAGTAGCCATTAGAGGATGGGTACATGGTGGTCATAAAGGGATGGACATGGTCAGAAACAATGCTCAGGTAGGCCGTGGCATTTAAACGATGCCCAATTGGCACTAAGGGGCCTAAAGTGTGCCAAGAAAACATCCCCCACACCATTACACCACCACCACCAGCCTGCACAGTGGTAACAAGGCATGATGGATCCATGTTCTCATTCTGTTTACGCCAAATTCTGACTCTACCATTTGAATGTCTCAACAGAAATCGAGACTCATCAGACCAGGCAACATTTTTCCAGTCTTCAACTGTCCAATTTTGGTGAGCTCGTGCAAATTGTAGCCTCTTTTTCCTATTTGTAGTGGAGATGAGTGGTACCCGGTGGGGTCTTCTGCTGTTGTAGCCCATCTGCCTCAAGGTTGTGCGTGTTGTGGCTTCACAAATGCTTTGCTGCATACCTCGGTTGTAACGAGTGGTTATTTCAGTCAAAGTTGCTCTTCTATCAGCTTGAATCAGTCGGCCCATTCTCCTCTGACCTCTAGCATCAACAAGGCATTTTCGCCCACAGGACTGCCGCATACTGGATGTTTTTCCCTTTTCACACCATTCTTTGTAAACCCTAGAAATGGTTGTGCGTGAAAATCCCAGTAACTGAGCAGATTGTGAAATACTCAGACCGGCCCGTCTGGCACCAACAACCATGCCACGCTCAAAATTGCTTAAATCACCTTTCTTTCCCATTCTGACATTCAGTTTGGAGTTCAGGAGATTGTCTTGACCAGGACCACACCCCTAAATGCATTGAAGCAACTGCCATGTGATTGGTTGATTAGATAATTGCATTAATGAGAAATTGAACAGGTGTTCCTAATAATCCTTTAGGTGAGTGTAGATTAACAATATGTGACCCTGGACCACAAAACCGGTCCTAAGTAGCACGGGAACATTTTAGTAATAGCCAAAAATACATCGTATAGGTCAAATTATTGCTTTTTCTTTTATATGAAAAATCATTAGGACATTAAGTAAAGATTATGACGATATTTTGTACTATATAACTGAAATAATCGCTAACAAAAATGGCCAGAAACACGCCTACAAACCCGCTCTTTGGGAATTACCCACTCAAGTTTTGTATCTATGTAAAGTTTAAAATTTCTGCTTTTGGGCTCATTTACTTTCCATGATGTTATTACAGCGGTAAGCCAATAGAGAGCGTTAAAACAAACCGGTTTCTTCTTAGCAAGGGCATGCTACAGTGCCTCTGATTAACAACTTCAAAAGCCATTTTCTCAATTTTTGTATTTTTTTGCACCCTCAGATTACAGAGTTTTAACTAGTTGTATATCGGCCAATTATTGTCCTATCCTAATAAACCACACACCAAGGTGACCAATGTTACATACACCAAAAATGGACCCTTAAGACTGGTTTTCTTGCCCAGGGACACATATGTATTAAAAAGTCTAAACAACAGCACCAGAAATCAAAGTAAAGAGTGGAAGCGCACCTCCGTGGATGGTGAAATCCTCCACAGGTACAGATGAAGCCACCCGACCGATGTGACTGAGCACTTCTTCATTCAGACCTGTGGACGGACAGCTCATGCTCTTGGGCTGACCATCCAGAGTGAAGAAACCTGCGGACATTACAGCAAATCCATGCATTTGCATATTGTACACATGGAATGCATCGGGCAGACAAACAGCACTTACATACTCACATACAACGACATCAAATGTATTTGGATGCAATATTTAATAGTAAAAATGTCTGAATGTCATAATGATAGACCATCACTACACACACCTGGCCAAGGTGAGTCAAGCCAGTGCTTAATGTGAAGGATCTTCTCATCTTTAGAACGTGCGTACGCCTCCTCACAGATTTGATCATATTTGGATATTCCCTCCTGCAAAAGTCAAAATTCAGCACATGTCAATATGAGCTTGTTTGCAGCAAAGGCCAACACACATCACACGAATCATTCTGGTGAATCTGACCTCATACTCTTGTCTGGTCACAACTCCTTCTGCGATGAGTTTGTCAGCATATTTCAGCAAAACAGGTTTCTGTTTCTTTATCTGTTTGTACATCAGTGGTTGAGTAAACATTGGCTCGTCCATCTCGTTGTGTCCATTTCGTCTGTAGCTCACCTACAGCACAAAAGCAAACGTCACAATCAAAGACCTCGTTCGGGTTAGATACACGCTTCACAGCTTTCCCAAACAAGACCAGGTTCCTGACCAGATCGACGACCACATCTTTATGGAACGTGGCTCTCCACTCTGCGGCCACGTTGCACACGTACATCACAGCTTCGGGGTCGTCTGCGTTGACATGGAATATGGGAGCGTTGACCACTCTGGCGACGTCGGTGGGATACGGTGATGAGCGGGCCATACGAGGGTCAGTGGTGAAGCCAATCTAAAGAGGCCGGGGTTTAGGTATTACACAACATTTTTTTTGTAAAAGAAAGGTATTTAAGATCTGTCAACACTTCTAAAACAGCACACTAAATGATATTTCAGGATATAGGAATATCTGTATTTGACATTCTAGCACTTAGGAAAGGATAAAATCTTGCTCACCTGGTTGTTGACCAACACGTGCACAGTGCCGTGAGTGCTGTAGGATGGGAGGTCACTCAGGTGGAAGGTCTCGTAGACGATACCCTGACCTGCAAAAGCCGCATCTCCATGCAACAAGATGGACATCACCTACAAAAGAAAGAACAGTGTTTCCATAACATCATTCTGTAAAGCGTTTTGTGAGACTGTGGGAGTCAATGGGGGGCAAAATCTGTCTGGTTATAAGCATTCTTCCAAATATCTTTCTCTGTGTTCATCAGAACAAATAAATTTATGCAGATCTGGAACAAGTCAATGGTGAGTAAATGATGACAGAATTTCCATTTTTGGGTGAAGTATCCCTTTAAACAATTCTGATAAATGTTGACAAAATACGACCAATCACATCAGGTGCTGTGTCTTTGTTTAATCTTTGAACACAGGTCTCTTCACCTGGACTTGACAGTAAAGTTTGAGTTTTGACATCGAAACGGCAAGTTAAATTTAGCCAATCAAAACTATAACCAAATATGAGCATTTAAAATGGACAGCCTTTCTCTTTGGGAAAAAAACGTATGACATCATTAAGATTCCTCAATGCCACCTGCAATAAATATCATGGAGAATCAAATTATACACCAAGTAAAAACCATTAAAACAACAGCGATTGATAAGACATCAAAAAAATGCATTCGTCAAGCTTTCGTAACGTGTTGTCAGAACACAATAAGCGCGACACACACCCTGTTACCATCAGTGTCACCGCAGTAGAACTGCTCTGCTTTGGTCTTGCCCTGCACAACAGGATCCACAGCCTCCAGATGTGACGGGTTGGCCATCAGAGAGAGGGTGATGTGGCGGTCGGTGACCCGGTTGATGTGTCTGTGGTACATACCCAGATGATACTTTACATCACCGGAACCCTGTGATATAACCACAAACCAAAACATTAATATTACAACCACAATCCCATAGTCTCTGTTGAGACAGACATAGAGTTCAGGGCATGTAGGGCATCACATTCAGTTTTTCCAGAAATGTGGCAGGGATTCTTGGGATTGGTTATAGAGCTAATGATGTTTCATACATCACAGCACAGGTAGGTACAGATTAGTCAAACATTACCAAGTCCCACAATATCTCTATATGAATGGGAGCTTTTCTTTCAGCCTCTAACCAACTATCATATAGAGATTTGAAGTTGCCAAAAAATTAAGTCATTTGAGAGGAAAATAATTCACCCAACTACAAAATAATAATTAGGGGTCAAGCCCTGAAGGGGCGAAGACACCTATTGTATCCATTAGTTTTCTTCTTCTTCTTTCGCCATGGAAGTCTATGGCAGCCCATAGAACCGTACGCAGGAAAGTTATGAAATTTTGCACACAGATAGTGGACAGTCTCAACATTATCTAGAACAAATTTGGAGTCTCTAACTCAAACCAACAGTCCAAAAATTTCACATACATTTTCACTCGTAACTTTTGAACCGCAAAGCGGGAATCCTGCGCTCACGCCGATTCGAATGCACCATATGACGTCATTTTCCGACATGAAAAATTTCCCTCCATTTTGTTTGACTGATTTGCACGAAATTTGGTATGTAACAACTAGAGACAGTGCTGACAAAAAGTTATCAAAGGATTTTTGATTGGCTTCGCGACACTTTTGTGTATTGACACGAAACTTGGTATGTATCATGACTGGCACGTCTTCTCTGCCTCATAAAGATTTGGTGACAGCACCACCTAGTGGTCAAAAGTTATAAGCAAATTTATTGTGTTCTTACTGCTTTTCCCTGCGTTTTAAACTTGGTTTTCAAAATCTGACATGTCCAAAAATATTTCCCTTTAGGCCATGGTTGGGCTTGACCCCGTAACTGCAGCTATATTTATAATTCTTACACTTCACTTTTCCTTTCATGTTTAAAGCAGCACATCAGGTATACAGGGCGTGTGAGATGCTTGGTATTTTATGTGTAAACAAAGATCTGGTTTGGAACTTATTTACAGAAACAACAAGGTCTCTGATTCACCTCATCAGCAGCTTCCAGCTTCGAATCGAACTGGCAGAAGATCTGCTCCAGCTCCTTACGGATCACATTAGCAAGGACATTCAGACGGCCTCTGATGATGAACAGAAGAATCAGATAAGTTTAAGTTATCTCCCATCATTCTTCTTCACACCCGTATATGCAAACCGAAAGTAAAAGCATTAGCGCAGTGCTGCAGGGTGGATTGTTGATTTACCTGTGTGGCATGCCCATGATAACACTCTCCACTCCGTTCTCACTAGATCTGTCGATGATGGTTTTGAGCGCAGGAATGAGAGACTCGCATCCCTCCAGCCCGAAACGTTTCTCTGATGACCACTTTCTCTGCAGGAACTCCTCAAACCTGACAGAAACACAGTATGAACAGAAACATTTATATAATGTGCATAAACTCCTCACACAGAGACCTCAGAATGTGTTTAAACACAGGCATGTTTCATTAATGCCTAAACAAAATATTGAGTGAAATCAGTAAACAATATTCTTCTCAAACTTAAGTTTATTTTAAGCTTCACACCAAGTCAGAAATACTACTAAAACATAAGGATCTATTTGCATTTTATGTTCTTTTATGATAGCAAAAATTCTGTATGCAACTTCAAAATTGTTTGTGCAAAAATACGGCTGCAATTGTTTTTTTTGGTCACAATATCACAAGTGAATGACCTGGTTGAGCGGATCATACGGGCCAGTAGAGTTCTCTTCTCATCCAGAGAGAACTGCATCACGCCTGGCTTCTCAAACTTCTGTCTGATCCACTGACATTGCTCCAGATCATTGATGAACATGAACTCCACCCCGATGTGCTGACAGTACGCCATCTACACAGAGCGACGAATGAGGTGTAATTTTAAAAAACAACCCTTTTGTTCTTCAGCAGAAAAAACACATGCCCAAAACAAAACACAGAGACAGAAGACAGGGCTGCAAGGCTGCAGTTTCATTTCTGGTATGGCAAGTGGAAACCTCTAAACGTCTGATGATCTCCCTGAGCGGAAGAGCGCTCTCGCTGCCCCCGATGAAGGTGGTGGTGGGGAGCCGGAAAACTTTGTCCAGATCCGTCTCTTCCAGACCATAGAAGCCTGACAGCAGAAATGAAAACATGGAAGGGGGCAACTCAGAACAAGACACCACAGTGGATTTGACCGACGCACACACAAAAATGAAAGACAAATAAAACAGGATTAGTTAAAGCAGGCTGGAGTGTGCTGTGAAACATATTTTCATGATTAAAACAACATCACAGTAAACCGCTCATTAAATACAAATGAAACAGAACAAGCAAAAATGCTGACATGCTGACACAACACAGTGTTAGCAGAGGAAAATGGACAGGGTTAAAGGTCATACAGATAAACAACAGATCTATAGCCCAGTACACCAGTGCCAAAGGCAATGCATGCATGTGATGGGGTGGACACAGCCTAGCATTCATCGTGACATGTTAGGTCAAACATGTATGAACATATTCTACACTTGGCCTTTAATCCCAAATATTTCATTGGGAGGATTCAGAGGACCACTGTAAGATGGGAGAAGGTTTAAACCTGAAGTAAACCCCTGACTATCAAGTAGCAGTAAGTTCTGCAGCTATGACCTATGACCTTAACAGTAAATGTGCTGTTACGCTGTTTAATCACACTGTGTACCATAAGCGTGTTTATTCAAACAACATCAAGGTGCATCGAAACTTCAAGAATCCAGAGAACATTCCTGCAACACCTGAAAAACAAGACTGCACTAAACTAAACATGATCAGATGAACGGATGAGCCCTAGGGAACATATATTATAGACATCCACATGATACTACTTTTAGTATCAAAACTCACAAAGTCCTATTTTCATGTTCGAAAAAAACTTTCAGAAACCTATAAGAACCCTGGGGGAGTGTATCGAGCACAGAAATACTACGTCATATGTCCAACTCGTTTTTTTGACAAGCTGACCACGTCAAGCATGAGACGACAGAACGTTTAACATCGTAAATAAGGCTGAATGCATGAAACACCGTTAAATCACCCCTTTAATCGTTGAACAGCCCTAACTTGAAAAACAACATTCACTACAGAAACGAGTATTAGTTTATATGTTGTCCAGGGTTGTAAATATCACCAGGTTAAACTCAGCGGCTGTCTTGAGAAAATCACAAAGGGCAGCATTTCCACTGAATGAGATGCTGAACAATTTCCCTCAAATGGTCAAAAACTCACTCACCCCACATGCTGCACTTTACTAACCCTCCCTGTCAATTCATTACAGACAGATCGCTAGTTTTGCGTTCATTGACAATCAGTCTGTCATTGACAAAAATGTCTCTCAAGCTTTGCCTTTAGGAGTGAATCAGTTCTGCAAGCGATTTATTATCTTATCTCATAAGGCTATTGTACAATAGCTGACCTGATGATTGTGTGTATGTGACTTATCTGGATAAGGATGTCCAAATGTTGCCATGTCAAATGTATGCATACAAATAAAGCTCTATACAAACAGTATGTTTATATAAAATATATTTATACGTATTATATAAAATTATACTGAGAGAAGCCCTTATTAATATCACACTTTTACTAGGTGGTTTAAAAGATGCCGTATTCTATGAACCAAAACACACAAGAGCAAACTGCACAGGATTTGTGGCTTACAACCCTGCTGAAAGAAAACATAAACACAAGAAGTACTCAATGACTACCGAGTCTTTCAACTTCACCCCTTTGCAAATATCCAAACAGGTTTGGGCTCCATGCATGCTGGAGGAATGAGGAGCGCGTGTGATCTACTTCATAGGTTAAATGGTTAAACAAGTCATGCCACAGAAAACAGATTCCTGAACGACTTTTAAAAACCTCACCGAGTTTATCAGAGGACGTGATAATGTCTGCAGGGACACACGAATCGAGATCGGCATCCATAATTCCCAGAGGGTCCAGCTGTGCAACGTGGTGCCCGCGAATCTGATTTCCAAAGAAAAGACGACCAGACAAGACAGAAACCCCAAGAGCACAGGGCAGATGTGAGAAGGTCAGAGTGAAGACAAAAACACCAGAGAGATGATGGACAACAGGGACAGAAGGACACAGAGCCATGTTAACACACGCTTGCACAGACACACTGCACACAACAAGCATTTCTCACCGACTTGGTGGAACCCGAAAGTAACCGGGGCATTGTCAAAATTTACACAACTGATGCCCAAAGGGTCGAGTTTGGCCATTTGATGACCTCTGACCTGTGTGAACAAGGCAACAGTACTCACAGACTAACCATGGTGAAGGATCACATTAGTGTTTTTATTATTAAGGTGATTTTATCTTTTACTTTAATAGCAAAATAAGTAATCAAAATATTATTTTAACCAATGACTGAATCTCTCAAAATCTGGTTGTCTACAGCCTACATAGGCAGCATCCTAGCCAAGATGGAAGCTTATTGGTGACAGATTTAGAACGCCCTACATAGTAGTAGTAATCTCTGCGGCACAAAGTGTTCGTCATAAGACTCACATATTACATTTACACATTTGGCAGAACCCAAAGTGACTACATAACACTTAAGCAAGTCTGTGCTCAAATAGAACGTTGTCTGCTGAAGATCAGGGAATTATTCACGTTTCCATTAACCAATTTAAAATGAACACATAAATCTAAAACATTATAATGAGAATTTAGCGTGCAGAGGTTAAAGAGTCAAAACAAATCCTCATTTATAATTAAATCACTTGATCGCAGCATCCTTCAAAAACGTCATGGACCAACACCTACATGTCTAAAATACGTGTGTGCTCATTTAAGTGTCATACCTGGTACGCACGGATGAGGGTTTGAACGGCTAGGTGGTCTTCCACCAGTTTATCAACACTAGGTTGAGCTCCAACCAGAGCCTGGGCTTTAGACAGTCCTGTCAGACTCATGCCCAGCGGAGGAGGACTCTGGTACGCTGAGCCTGGAGGAGCGCCCGCGTTG
Source organism: Triplophysa rosa (assembly GCF_024868665.1). NCBI lineage: Eukaryota > Metazoa > Chordata > Actinopteri > Cypriniformes > Nemacheilidae > Triplophysa > Triplophysa rosa. The sequence goes on along the minus strand of NC_079911.1, from coordinate 17,396,964 downwards.
GCATTACGGAAGAAGATGTCCCAAGACTGTTGAGAAGGCCGCAAAAAAAAAGATTTTAAGTGCTGTGCAGAAAACATACTAAAAACTTTTAAACACTTGAATAAAAAATACCAAAGATGCAACAATCCATTAATTTATCAAACAAAAAAAGCAATGTACACTAGAAACGAAGAGTTTATGTGCACAGGTTTCTGGGGAAATCTTGTCATTCCATGCAGACTAAATCACTGTTCTATAGACTTGAGAGGGAGGTTGCTGAATAGCAGAATTGGTGTGTCTTGCATCATCACACACAGGAACCTGATCTTCACCAGGCTTCCTCCTCCATTCAAAACATACTCAAGACACCAAAGTTCAGTAAACTAAACTGCTAATCTAAGACTGCAAAGAAACATTTGCAAAATGTTAGGTTCATCAAGGAGGATCAAGGAGCAGCTTGTGTCCATCCGACCCTTGGTTTGGTAAAGCGAGAAATTCCCCCACAAACGGTGTGATTCTGATTCACTGACACATCATTGTATGACCTCATACTACCCTGATAAATGTCTAATAGGCTTTCCTGCTTTAAAAAGCTCACCGTGTTAAATTGGGAAAGCCGGTGCTGTATCTCCTTATAGATGCGTGAGCTCAAGACAGTCTGAAGTCACTGAAGACTTCATTTGCTTACAGAATAATAACCTCAGCCAAGGTCCATGTTGTGCCTATTTGAAATAATAAGCTAAATGCAAATGCTTTTCCTTCGCTGTGTGCCACAATAATTTCTTACAGGTGATGCACTTCTGCCTACAGTCTGGAGCTTTTATAGACATTATTCTTTACAAGCACTTGTGTGGCTTATGTTCATTCTTAGATTACATCTCCTTGAGTCAAGTGTCTCACTTGATAAGTCACTTATTCTAAAGCCACCCCCTTTAAATGCCACAGTGGCTAGAAAACAAACTAAATGAATGTTTGAGCGAGGAAAGTTGACCGACCTGTTACATTTAAAACACAGAGATACACAGAAGGGCAATGCCTCAGGTTTGACCACAGTACATGAGCACAGCTGATCAGAGTAATTGTAGTCATCCCAGTTTCACAGAAAGCATGTATGTGTTTTGAAAACATTCTGAAAACCACACTGATCGTCTGACACAGAAAAGTATTACGTAACTACTCGTAAGGGCAAAGCTTGCTGTCTGAAAGGTGAAACGGTGACATTAAAAACCTCCTTAAGAATGACATTGGTGACCAAAGACGTAGCACTACATGCTGGAGCAACATCTTCATATCAGTAAATTCACTGTATTTTTAAAGGGATAGTTCACCAAACTGTCATCATTTATTTCCCCTCATTTAGTTTAAAACCTGACACCTATGAAGATATTTTGTGAAATGTTGCAGTTGTCTTGTGTCCATACAATGGAAGTCAATGGTATTCAGTGTTGTTTGGTTACCAACGTTCTTCAAGAAAGACAAACAGGTTTGAAATGACGCTTTCAATAGAACCAGGATTCACTTAGTTCATGTTTTATGGTGTCATCACTGTGGTGTTGTGTTTTGATCCATCTACAAATTACTAGACAAGAAGAAAGTAAAAACAGAATCACAGGGCCACTTTCTTTTATCCAGAGGCAACATCTCACCTTGTGCACACTCTTAGGGTTCTCCAGCCACGCATGGTACATCTCCTCCACATAGTTGGAGCTTGTTCCGTTGAGAAAAGGCTCAGCAGCGACTGGGGCTGTGTAGCACCTAATGGGCTGAAACGTCCTTAGGCCCCGATGTGCTGCTGCGGTTTTCTGCTGTGAAAATCTTTGAGCATTCTGAGAGGATGTGAGCGGCCGCAGCCGTGCAGCACAAGTCCTTAAGCGATGCATCGCAGTCCGAAAAACAGCTCCACGGCCACTCCGAACCAACAGCTAGAAAACAAACTCCCTCGCAGAACTAAATCCAGAAGGATGTGTGTATTAATGAATCGTGCTTGTCTTCCCACTCCAGCCTGTCTGCTTGAAGTCCTACGTGCTCCCGGAAGCTAAAGAAAGCAACAATATGTTTGGAACAAATTAGACATGTCAGTATGCTTTTATGGGGTCGTTCACGTTAAAGTCACGATTAATGGGTTCTAGGGCAGCTGAGCTATTCTGACTGCTCAATGGCATTTACTGAAATGGAGGCATTTGTGAGGTTTTAAGCTCTTTCTCTCAGGAGAAATATCATAGACACACAACACTTAAGCAAATATTTACATTCGCTTCCATTTGATATCTATGAGAAATAAATGAAACATTAAAGAGATCTCACCTGTGTCCGATCATCTTCTTATGGGCTGCTTAAAATACTTAACCCCCAAAACACATGACATCTACAGCCAAAAAAAAGCCCTGAACCAGTGTGTTCTTGAGCTAAGGGCAAAGCTTTATTTGCATCCATGTTATGGCTGCTTAAAGATCACGTTATAAACTCTATCCCTACCAAGCCAAAGGCATTTTAACAGTTGTGGTGTTAAAATCTGGCCTGAATCTAATGCAACCCCATGCAAATGTGTCCAATTAAAATACAACTGTTTGATGACAGATGGAAAACACTTCTAAGCAAATAAGAAAACAGACATTCAAAAGCCAATGAAGGAAAAAACACACACAAATAAAGCACACAATTACTGTTAAATCCCATAGACTAGAGTTTAATGTAATGTCAGGAGTAAATGCCTCTGTCCGTGACTGATGGACAGAACACCGGTTAGCTTCAGCTAACTCGAGCTAACAGCAAAAACTCTCCACAAAACGTTCACATTTATGTTTAAAAAGCAAATAGCCTGGGGTAAAGCAAGGAGAGGGCAAACTGTACAACTCGAATAACAAATAACCCATGACTTCATATCCATTTACAGAGTTTCTCCTCAGTGCCGACGGGATTGCTGACAGAAGCAGAAGTGCCGCACTAACGCCTCACTGACAGGAACATAAAAATACTGCAAACACAAAAATGGAACGATAAAATAAACATAACACTTACTCTGACGCACTTCGCTTGGTTTCGTGTAAAAAGGCGTTATAAAATATGAAAGAGTGAGATAACAGGAGCTGGATGCGTCTCGTGGTGAGTGTCGCTCGTTTCTAAGCAGCAGCGACGCGCGCGAGCGAGCGGGCAGGAGATCCCACTCTGCGTCACCAGCTCGCGTCACGTCAGGGCACTGCACGAGACCATGGATTGGACATGTTTTCGCACATTACATTGTATCATTATAGACCTTGGTGCCACATGTAAAAAAGAATTGCTAACCGTCTAATACCGTGCGTCAATGTAAATGTGTGGGCTACGGACATTTTTACCACGGTACTGAGACAGTGTTTGCCGTATTCTATGAACCAAAACACACAAGAGCAAACTGCACAGGATTTGTGGCTTACAACCCTGCTGAAAGAAAAACAATGCAAATTCTATTGGTTTCCATAACAAAATGGCCTACCATTAACACCAGTACAATATAATTATTCAGAGTGTTTTGCGTCTTATTCCAGTTGGATTTAAAGGTGTTCTATAGGTCCACATTTGTCAGATGACATCTTATCAGTAATAACTTGCATTACCAGTAGAGATTCCATTCCATTAGAATGTTTGTGATGGTTTCTATTATGAGGTTAGGGACAGCTTTCCCCTTGACCTTTGTACACTTTACAAGATGATCTTTTGCATCCTGTCAATTTGTCAGAACGTTCTGAAACATGTTTTGTTGATTCTTAAAAAAAATCATGTTACAAATGAAGATTAGCTCAATTAAATCACACTGATGATTGAAATGGTCAAGGTACAGAGGCATTGTTATACTTTGGATATATACACCAAGTTCTGTTGAATACAACGGACAGTTGTGACGATCACTGTGTACTTTGGCACTGCTGCGAAATAAACTCAGTTTTATCTAATCAGCTTCAGAGTGAACCTCACTGCTCCTGAAGATAACGCAGAGGTTATACATGTCTATAAGCGGCATTCCATCATGTCATAACCGTATACAGTAGTTCTTTGAAAGGGATTTCATTTGATACTATGGAAGACAGAATTCCATGAGTTTTGACATGAGTCCTTTTATTGATAATACTGATAACATCTTAGTACATCTCCTATAGAACACATAAAGAGAAAAAGAGAGATAGCACGCTGGAAGAACAGATATGAAGATTCATGAGAATAATTACATTAATCTATTTTTCATAACTGAATAAAATCCACATCTCGTTGCAGGATTTGGGATTATATACAAAAAACTGCAAAAAGTTGGAAGGCTTATCTTCAGACGAACTTGAAGCAGTCAAAGGTAAGCAAAAGATAAAAAAGGACGTTGGGAGAAAATGTGAACACTAGAAATTTCTGCCGGTTTGATGTATGTTGTTGGAGCAGTTGTGTCACTGCTGGAGAAAAACAACACTGATTCTCTCTCTCTCACACACGCTCACACACATGATGTAAATACTGTATATCTATAATGGCTTAGGTTTCATTAATACTAATCACATTACTATCAGTGCATGGCCTTCTTACAAGCTTGTGTTTCCATTTAAACAAAAAAAGTGAAAAACTGCAAAGATACTTTCAGGTGAATTCTTGCAGCGTTATTCATACTGTAACTAAAAGAGTCTTGGTGGTAAATAGCGCCCTCTAAAGAGTCATTTCTTAATAAAGTATTGGCAAAGCACAAAGAAGGTAATTGATCATAATATGAACATTTTAGCAGAGCTGCACACATTGAACACAGACATTAATCGAGGTCCCTTTTGCAGCCAAAGCACGATTCATTTCATATTAACACACATGCATAATGTGATCTAGTGTGACACACTTTTCATCATTTCACATTTTATACGCGCTCAATCAACACTGCTCAAACAACAACAAACGCCTTTACAAAAGCATGCCATACAATCATCAGAAGTACACCATGATACAGTCATTATCATTAATATAGTCATCATTTTAGACAAAAATAGTTATATGCACTTACAAAGCTCAAAAATAGATCACCAGCATTCAGTAAAAATGAAAAAGAATCATTAGAATATTGCAAAGATCATGCAAACAATTGCCACCTATATTAAGTGAACACTATGTAGCTGTAGTTTTATCCGTTTTGTTAAACTTGAATTGAACTTTTCGATGATTATTTGCAATACGAAACACACACATTAGAAAGAAACGACACCGGTTTGTCGACATGCGGCTGAGATTTGCTGTTTGTACAAGTGCTCGCTGCATTCGTCACCATTTACACTGAGTTTCCCCTGCGACTTCAAAAATAAAACTGAGTAAAATGAAAATCCACACAAGACACAATGACTTGAGGCCCACATTCAGCAGGATACTTGAATTAAATCTTTTGACGGGACGTCAAAAACTAACAGTACGAGTTGTCAGGAAGCCCTCGTGTTCAGCCAAATCCAACCTTAATCTCTCAAAGTGAAGAAACATGATGGTCTTTTCAAACTGACACGAGGAACGTTCTATTCACAGATGAAAGGAAAACAAACACGACAATAGACACATCTGCTGATCCTTTAACTCTACTGTCATTCAAACTGTGCGTGATGGTTTTCAGCATTATTTACGCTTTCACATTCGGGATATCAGGTAGACATGCATCCAAGCTGTATCATTGCATTATAACACACACACACTCAATAAAATAAAACTAAAACTAACACAAAGAAACAAAACCGGCTCAAATCCATCACCAAAAAATAAAAACTAGTATGATCGCTGTAGGCACCTGAGTCGAGGTGAGTTACAAGATTTCTTATACAAACACACTAAAATCCTCTCAAACTTTCATACCAGTCTCAATATGAAGAACATACAGTTTGTTGATCACCGTGGTAAGCAAAATGGCTATTAAAATCCCACCGTTCTACATCCAAACATGCTGCTACCAGAATAAAGGCCTTTATAAACACAACATGCAGGATTCCCTCTCACAACTCATCTTCTCAGTCCTACAAAATCATCCATCAAACAGTCTTATTTCACAGATCTGAAACCTCCAGGCTACATTTATTTTCTACTCTATACCCTTAAAGAGATATTATGATTGTAAACGTACATCCCAACAAGACTTTCTGAGCGATAAATAAACTCAGATCAGCACAGATTGTCGATAACAAAGACACAAACTGCAGGTCACCGTGGGCCGAACACATTGAGGTGGATACTGACAGTTTCATAAATGACATCCGAGAGATTTAGTGAAAAAGTTCTGCTTGGCAACCTGCAGATACATCAGAATGAGGCCGAACGCACTAGTGCAATGATGTCAGCTGCCTCCAAGAGCATGATGGGAAAAACATCATCAGTCAATGGTGACCACCAAGCTATTTAAAAACAGCACCCTGCAAACACAACCATTGATCACGGTAACTTAGAATCTGCCCAACACCACATATGTGTAACTATGATGTCGATCTTACATGCGAGTGTGTGATGTGACGCTGTGAGCCCGTTCATTTTAACAGCGAGACGTAAACTCGAACTACACTATACAGTGCTGACTTCAATTTACCTGAAAACTCAAAATCCATGCTTAAAAAAAACGTTTTCAACAAAATTGTGTTACAACCAACATTAGTAATTAGACCATCAAATATACAATCTCAATAGAACAACAGCGATATTTATAATCCTGACAGAACTAATAATCATAATCATTGTAGTAACAATAATTAATACAATAATTTTAATAATAATAATAATAATATTTTATTAAAACATGATCTACTGTATTCAAGAGCACACGGGTGCAAGGGGATATAAGGCCAGTGAGGATAAAAGTGGAGCGCAAAGGATTATGGGGGTAAAGGCAATCGTGCGGGATATAGAAAAGGTTACAGATGAGAACCTCGAGTCTATGATTGCTCTTCGTGATTCATGTATGCAGTGCTGTTCTCACGTATGTGTTAAGTCTTGGCTTTAATATAAGTGGTGGTAGCGTGCCGGGTTGAGTCAGAGGGTTTGTGAGCGCTGAAGGTGTCTGAGAGCTGCCCACAGGTCGAGGGATGATTGTTGGTTGGCATGCAGTGGAGGACGGCTGTGTCCAGAGTTGGAAAGCTGGGTATTTCAGAGCACTCCGACACTGGACCCCTGCGGCCATCCTATTAGTCGTCCCTGTCCTTCACCTCCATTAGGGGCCTTCACATCCAATATATCCACTGAAATACAAAAACACAACCATTACATCACCTGACTTTCAGAATTTAGAAATCTATAAAAATATTGGATTTGTTTGTATACAGTACCAGATTCGCACCTTTATCATTTACAAATCCAGATTCACAACTTTATAAATAACAAATCCAGATTCACACCTTTATAAATTACAAATCCAGATTCACACCTTTATAAATTACAAATCCAGATTCACACCTTTATAGATTACAAATCCAGATTCACACCTTTATA